>NW_028165730.1:7500-53241 GCF_964263955.1 Coregonus lavaretus
AAAAAGTTCTATTTTGGTTTCATCTGACCATATGACATTCTCCCAACCCTCTTCTGGATCATCCAAAATGCACTCTAGCAAACTTCAGACGGGCCTGGACATGTACTGGCTTAAGCAGGGGGACACGTCTAGGACTGCAGGATTTGAGTCCCTGGCGGCGTAGTGTGTTACTGATGGTAGGCTTTGTTACTTTGGTCCCAGCTCTCTGCAGGTCATTCACTAGGTCCCCCCGTGTGGTTGACGGATCACCACCTCAAGCTGAACCCTGGCAAGACGGAGCTGCTCTTCCTCCCGGGGAAGGACTGCCCGTTCCATGATCTCGCCATCACGGTAGACAACTCCGCTGTGTCCTCCTCCCAGAGTGCGAAGAGCCTAGGCGTGACCCTGGACAACACCCTGTCGTTCTCCGCCAACATCAAGGCGGTGACCCGCTCCTGCAGGTTCATGCTCTACAACATTCGGAGAGTGCGACCCTGCCTTACACAGGAAGCGGCGCAGGTCCTGGTCCAGGCACTTGTCATCTCCCGTCTGGACTACTGCAACTCGCTGTTGGCTGGGCTCCCTGCCTGTGCCATTAAACCCCTACAACTCATCCAGAATGCCGCAGCCCGTCTGGTGTTCAACCTTCCCAAGTTCTCTCACGTCACCCCCCTCCTCCGCACACTCCACTGGCTTCCAATTGAAGCTCGCATCCGCTACAAGACCATGGTGCTTGCCTTTGGAGCAGTGAGGGGAACGGCACCCCTGTACCTTCAGGCTCTGATCAGTCCCTACACCCAAACGAGGACATTGCGTTCATCCACCTCTGGCCTGCTGGCTCCCCTTCCTCTGCGGAAGCACAGCTCCCGCTCAGCCCAGTCAAAACTGTTCGCTGCTCTGGCACCCCAATGGTGGAACAAGCTCCCTCACGACGCCAGGACAGCGGAGTCACTCACCACCTTCCGGAGACATTTGAAACCCCACCTCTTTAAGGAATACCTGGGATAGGCTAAAGTATTCCTTCTAACCCCCCCCCCCCCCCCCCCCCCCCCAAATTGTAAAGTGGTTATCCCACTGGCTATAGGGTGAACGCACCAATTTGTGAGTCGCTCTGGCTAAGAGCGTCTGCTAAATGACGTTAATGTGCCCTTGAGCAAGGCACTTAACCCTAATTGCTCCTGTAAGTCGCTCTGGTTAAGAGCGTCTGCTAAATGACTAAAATGTAAATGTAAATGTTCTGGGATTTTTGCTCACCGTTCTTGTGATCATTTTGACCCCACGGGGTGAGATCTTGCGTGGAGCCCCAGATCGAGGGAGATCATCAGTGGTCTTGTATGTCTTCCATTTCCTAATAATTGCTCCCACAGTTGATTTATTCAAACCAAGCTGCTTACCTATTGCAGATTCAGTCTTCCCAGCCTGGTGCAGGTCTACAATTTTGTTTCTGGTGTCCTTTGACAGCTCTTTGGTCTTGGCCATAGTGGAGTTTGGAGTGTGACTGTTTGAGGTTGTGGACAGGTGTCTTTTATACTGATAACAAGTTCAAACAGGTGCCATTTTACACAGGTAACGAGTGGAGGACAGAGGAGCCTCTTAAAGAAGAAGTTACAGGTCTGTGAGAGCCAGAAATCTTGCTTGTTTGTAGGTGACCAAATACTTATTTTCCACCATAATATGCAAATAAATTCATTAAAAATCCTACAATGTGATTTTCTGGATTATTTTTCCTCAATTTGTCTGTCATAGTTGACGTGTACCTATGATGAAAATTACAGGCCTCTCTCATCTTTTTAAGTCGGAGAACTTGCACAATTGGTGGCTGACTAAATACTTTTTTCCCCCACTGTATATATATATAGTACCAGTTAAAAGTTTGGACCTTGAGGGTTCTATCCCTGCCCCAGAGTGTAATGGGTATTTTAGAAATCAACAGCTAACAAAAGCTAACCCAGTCACATCAAATTCTGAAATGACAGCTAACATTCCCTTTTAATTTGTTTTAGCTTCTTTTCCCTTGACATTTATAACCTTATGAATTATGCTGCTGCGTGACTTCACCTGGTCTATTGCAGGGGGAAGATCGAATTCTGCAACATTTATTTTGCAACTTTGTTGCAGAGGTCTGATTGGCAAACAGCAATTTTCATACAAACCTGTGTTGTTGCAAACTAAATGCTATCTAGAAGCAAGAGGAAATAATGTGTTTAATACAAGCTTAATACTCTTAGATAAAAAAAAAGGGGGTTCTATATAGACTAACTAACTAAATCTAGGCTACTTTAATTTAACACTTTACCAGCTAGCCAGCTAACTCTTTCAAGTCAACATTATTTTTTATTAATGCATATGCCAAATAGGGCTACCGACCCAGCCTAATATTGGAAATTAGCCAGTTGTTTATTTTATTTCAGTATTTCAGTGTGGAGTCAATTGAGGGGACTAGCCTATGTTTCATGAAGCCATTAGAAGACTGTTACTGACTGAGAGGAGGTACAGTGAGGGAAAAAAGTATTTGATCCCCTGCTGATTTTGTAAATTTGCCCACTGACAAAGAAATGATCAGTCTATAATTTTAATGGTAGGTGTATTTGAACAGTGAGAGACAGAATAACAACAACAAAATCCAGAAAAACACATGTCAAAAATGTTATAAATTGATTTGCATTTTAATGAGGGAACTAAGTATTTGACCCCCTCAGTTTGGAATCTGATTGATTGATTGCTTCTGGCTCCCAGGTGTCTTTTATACAGGTAACGAGCTGAGATTAGGAGCACACTCTTAAAGGGAGTGCTCCTAATCTCAGTTTGTTACCTGTATAAAAGACACCTGTCCCCAGAAGCAATCAATCAATCAGATTCCAAACTCTCCACCATGGCCAAGACCAAGAGCTCTCCAAGGATGTCAGGGACAATATTGTAGACCTACACAAGGCTGGAATGGGCTACAAGACCCTCGCCAAGCAGCTTGGTGAGAAGGTGACAACAGTTGGTGCGATTATTCGCAAATGGAAGAAACACAAAATAACTGTCAATCTCCCTCGGCCTGGGGCTCCATGCAAGATCTCACCTCGTGGAGTTGCAATGATCATGAGAACGGTGAGGAATCAGCCCAGAACTACATGGGAGGATCTTGTCAATGATCTCAAGGCAGCTGGGACCATAGTCACCAAGAAAACAATTGATAACACACTACGCCGTGAAAGACTGAAATCCTGCAGAGCCCGCAAGGTCCCCCTGCTCAAGAAAGCACATATACATGCCCGTCTGAAGTTTGCCAATGAACATCTGAATGATTCAGAGGAGAACTGGGTGAAAGTGTTGTGGTCAGATGAGACCAAATTGGAGCTCTTTGGCATCAACTCAACTCGCCGTGTTTGGAGGAGGAGGAATGCTGCCTATGGCCCCAAGAACACCATCCCCACCGTCAAACATGGAGGTGGAAACATTATGCTTTGGGGGTGTTTTTCTGCTAAGGGGACAGGACAACTTCACCGCATTAAAGGGACGATGGACGGGGCCATGTACCGTCAAATCTTGGGTGAGAACCTCCTTCCCTCAGCCAGGGCATTGAAAATGGGTCGTGGATGGGTATTCCAGCATGACAATGACCCAAAACACAGGGCCAAGGCAACAAAGGAGTGGCTCAAGAAGAAGCACATTAAGGTCCTGGAGTGGCCTAGCCAGTCTCTAGACCTTAATCCCATAGAAAATCTGTGGAGGGAGCTGAAGGTTCGAGTTGCCAAACGTCAGCCTCGAAACCTTAATGACTTGGAGAAGATCTGCAAAGAGGAGTGGGACAAAATCCCCCCTGAGATGTGTGCAAACCTGGTGGCCAACTACAAGAAACGTCTGACCTCTGTGATTGCCAACAAGGGTTTTGCCACAAAGTACTAAGTCATGTTTTGCAGAGGGGTCAAATACTTATTTCCCTCATTAAAATGCAAATTAATTTATAACATATTTGACATGCGTTTTTCTGGATTTTTTGTTGTTATTCTGTCTCTCACTCTTTATTTTAGTTAGTTTTTTTTTAACCTTTATTTAACCAGGTAAGCCAGTTGAGAACAAGTTCTCATTTACAACTGCGACCTGGCCAAGATAAAGCAAAGCAGTGCGATAAAAACAACAACACAGAGTTACATATGGGGTAAACAAAACATAAAGTCAAAAATACAAATAGAAAATATATATACAGTGTGTGCGAATGTAGTAAGTTATGGAGGTAAGGCAATAAATAGGCCATAGTGCAAAATAGTTACAATTTCGTATTAACACTGGAATGATAGATCTACAAAAGATGATGTGCAAATAGAGATACTGGGGTGCAAATTAGCAAAATAAATAACAATATGGGGATGAGGTAGTTGGGTGGGCTAATTTCAGAATGGCTGTGTACAGGTGCAGTGATCGGTAAGCTGCTCTGACAACTGACGCTTAAAGTTAGTGAGGGAGATAAGAGTCTCCAGCTTCAGAGATTTTTGCAGTTCGTTCCAGTCATTGGCAGCAGAGAACTGGAAGGAATGGTGGCCAAAGGAGGTGTTGGCTTTGGGGATGACCAGTGAGATATACCTGCTGGAGTGCAGACTACGGGTGGGTGTTGCTATGGTGACCAGTGAGCTAAGGTAAGACGGGGATTTGCCTAGCAGTGATATATAGATGACCTGGAGCCAGTGGGTTTGGCGCTGAATATGTAGTGAGGGCCAGCCAACAAGAGCATACAGGTCACAATGGTGGGTAGTATATGGGGCTTTGGTGACAAAACGGATGACACTGTGATAGCCTACATCCAATTTGCTGAGTAGAGTGTTGGAGGCTATTTTGTAAATGACATCGCCGAAGTCAAGGATCGGTAGGATAGTCAGTTTTACGAGGGCATGTTTGGCAGCATGAGTGAAGGAGGCTTTGTTGTGAAATAGGAAGCCGATTCTAGATCAAACTTTTGATTGGAGATGCTTAATGTGAGTCTGGAAGGAGAGTTTACAGTCTAACCAGACACCTAGGTATTTGTAGTTCTCCACATACTCTAGGTCAGACCCGCCGAGAGTAGTGATTCTAGTCGGGTAGGCGGGTGCAATCAGCGTTCGGTTGAAGAGCATGCATTAAGTTTTACTAGTGTTTAAGAGCAGTTGGAGGCTACGGAAGGAGTGTTGTATGGCGTTGAAGCTCGTTTGGAGGTTTGTTAACACAGTGTCCAATGAAGGGCCAGATGTATACAAAATGGTGTCGTCCGCATAGAGGTGGATCCGAGCTTCAGCAGCAAGAGCAATATCATTGATATACACAGAGAATAGAGTCGGCCCGAGAATTGAACCCTGTGGTACCCCCATAGAGACGGCCAGAGGTCCAGACAACAGGCCCTCCGATTTGACACATTGAACTCTATCTGAGAAGTAGTTTGTGAACCTGTTGAGGCAGTCATTAGAGAAACCAAGGCTATTTAGTCTGCCAGTAAGAATGCGGTGGTTGACAGAGTCGAAAGCCTTGGCCAGGTCGATGAAGACGGCTGTGCAGTACTAGCCTTTGCTTTCCTAACTGATTGTGTATATTGGTTCCTGACTTCCCTGAAAAGTTGCATATCGCGGGGGCTGTTCGATGCTAATGCAGTACGCCACAGGATGTTTTTGTGCTGGTCAAGGGCAGTCAAGTCTGAGTAGAACCAGGAGCTATATCTGTTCTTAGTTCTGAATTTTTTGAATGGGGCATGCTTATTTAAGATTGAGAGGAAAGCACTTTTAAAGAACAACCAGGCATCCTCTACTGACGGAATGAGGTCAATATCCATCCAGGATACCCGGTCCAGGTCAATTAGAAAGGCCTGCTCGCTAAAGTGTTTTAGGGAGCGTTTGACAGTGATGAGGGGTGGTCGTTTGACCGCGGACCCATTACAGACGCAGGCAATAAGGCAGTGATCGCTGAGATCCTGGTTGAAGACAGCGGAGGTGTATTTAGAGGGTAAATTTGTCAGGATGATATCTATGAGGGTGCCCATGTTTACAGATTTAGGGTTGTACCTGGTAGGTTCGTTGATAATTTGTGGGATATTGAGGGCATCTAGTTTAGATTGTAGGTTGTCTGGGGTGTTAAGCATATCCCAGTTTAGGTCACCAAGCAGTACGAACTCTGAGGATAGATGGGGGGCAATCAGTTCACATATGGTGTCCAGGGCACAGCTCGGGGCTGAGGGGGGTCTGTAGCAAGCGGCAACAGTGAGAGACTTATTTCTGGAAAGGTGGATTTTTAGAAGTAGAAGCTCAAACTGTTTGGACACAGACCTGGATAGTACGATAGAGCTCTGCAGGCTATATCTACAGTAGATTGCAACCCCACCCCCTTTGGCAGTTCTATCGAGACGGAAAATGTTGTTGTTGGGGATGAAAATCTCTGAATTTTTGGTGGCCTTCACAAGCCAGGATTCAGACATCGCTAGGACATCAGGGTTGGCGGAGTGTGCTAACGCAGTGAATAACTCAAACTTAGGGAGGAGGCTTCGGATGTTAACGTGCAAGAATCCAATGCTTTTACGGTTACAGAAGTCAACAAATGATAACGCCTGGGAGTAGGAGTGATACTGGGGGCTACAGGGCCTGGGTTAACCTCTACATCACCAGAGGAACAGAGGAGGAGTAGAATAAGGATACGGATAAAGGCTTTAAGTACTGGTCTTCTAGTGCGTTGGGTACAGAGAAAAAAAGGGGCAGGTTTCCGGGCGTTGTAGAATAGATTCAGGGCATTATGTACAGAAAAAGATATGGAAGGATATGAGTACAGTGGAGGTAAACCTACGCGTTTTTTCCCTCACTGTATATATAAATTATTTATAATAATTATGCATAATACGTTTTGGTGATTCAATAGCCTAGTTAATCATTACATGACTTTTAACCTTTACGGGATTGGTGTTCCGTATACGGGACGGTTGAGCTAACGTCCGCTAATGTGATTAGCATGACTGTTGTAAGTAACATCAAACTTTCCAGGACATAGACATGTCTTAGATGGGCAGAAAGCTTAAATTATTGTTAATCTAACTGCACTGTCCAATTTACAGTAGCTATTACAGTGAGAAAATACCATGCTATTGTTTGAGGAGAGTGCACAACAACAAAAAACTTGTCTTGTATTACCATATCATTTTTGTATGTTCTCTATAGGTATGTACTTGAAAATGTATCAATTGAGCAATTCAGCACATTTGGGTAGACTTGATACAAAATAGTCCTGTATTGTAATGCTTCACTGGATCAATCTGAAACTTTGCACACACACTGCTGCCATCTAGTGGCCCAAATCTAAATTGTGCCTAAACTGCAATATCATATTGTGGCCTTTCTCTTGCATTTCAAAGATGATTTTAAAAAACAATAACAAAAACATGTTTACACGAGTTAACCTTCAGAACTACACACGAGTTAACTTTCAGAATTACACACGAGTCAACCTTCAGAATTACACATGAGTCAACCTTCAGAATTACACACGAGTCAACCTTCAGAATTACACACGAGTCAACCTTCAGAACTACACGAGTTAACCTTCAGAATTACACACGAGTTAACCTTCAGAATTACACATGAGTAAACACATTTTTGTTGTTCACTGTAACTAATGGACACAGTGTATTGTATTGTATTGTATTGTATTGTAAAGAAGTCAGCCAGAGTTGACTTGGGCCATCATTTAAACAAAGAGATGCCTCCCTGTGCATATTTCCAAACTATGTTCGCATATAATGGCAATAAATTCTAAAAACTATGCTGGTATTCTTTAGTCCATTATTTAATTGTTTATTACATTATATTGTTACCTCAAAATATTAGTATTTAATAGTAGTAGCCATATTTCATAAATTGGACCATGCAGACCATGGGGGGTAACCTAGGTAACCACAGGTTGTTTTCCCAACAGGGGAGCATACTATCTAATACCAACTGGGACTGTAGGGTTCTTTGATCAGAACCCTAGAGTGAAGAACCTCTAGGGTTCTGATCAAAGAACCCCATAGTTCCAGTTGGTATAAAATAGAATGCTCCACTGTTGGAAAAACAACATGTGGTTACCTAGGTTACCCCATTGGCTCAAAGCAAAAAAAACATCACCCTTTTCAAACAAAATGTTATTGTTGTCTGCTTGTTTTAGTCTATTACAAAACTACATTTAAGAAAAGTACAACATGTTTAAAGATTACTTTTGAACGTTGCATGCTCCAAAGTGTTCTCACTATAAAAATAAAAAAAAGTTATATTGTATGGCTTTCCTATTGCCCCTTTTCATGACGGTGCTAGCAAACATGAGTTAATGAGTGCTAGCTAGATACCGACCGGAACATTAAGCTAAGACCAACAACACAAACAAATGGACTATACAGCTACAAGTAGTGAGTGGAGTTACAAATGGACTATACTAAACAAATTAAATGTCTTACCTTTGATTAAATGTTTTCCACACCCATAGCTATGTGTAGTCTACTTGGACACTGGGTCCCCACATCTCCCACTCTCCCACGCCGAATAGCCTTGAAGCCACAGGGACACTGGGTCCCCACATCTCCCACTCTCCCACGCCGAATAGCCTTGAAGCCACAGGGACACTGGGTCCCCACATTTCCCACTCTCCCACGCCGAATAGCCTTGAAGCCACAGGGCTCTTCTCGCAGGCACTATTTCCCTAGGTGGGAGAACTGCAATCCGTAGGTGGGGATGTTTTTCTAAGAGTGCACCCCAAACCCAAAGTGATTATAGATGTAATCTCATAACTCGTGACCCACCTCTCACATGCCCAGGGCCCACTTTGGCTCCCGACCCAAAGTTTAAGATGTTTAGAAACCCTGGTCTAAACATCTGCTACCTGTTGACCCTGGGGCTTTACCTGCCAATGTAACTGTCACCTACTCAGGCCCTCTGCCACCTACTCAGGCCCTCTGTCACCTACTCAGGCCCTCTGTCACCTACTCAGGCCCTCTGTCACCTACTCATGCCCTCTGTCACCTACTCAGGCCCTCTGTCATCTACTCAGGCCCTCTGTCACCTACTCAGGCCCTCTGTCACCTACTCAGGCCCTCTGTCACCTACTCAGGCCCTCTGTCATCTACTCAGGCCCTCTGTCACCTACTCAGGCCCTCTGTCACCTACTCAGGCCCTCTGTCACCTACTCAGGCCCTCTGTCACCTACTCAGGCCCTCTGTCACCTACTCATGCCCTCTGTCACCTACTCAGGCCCTCTGTCATCTACTCAGGCCCTCTGTCACCTACTCAGGCCCTCTGTCACCTACTCAGGCCCTCTGTCACCTACTCATGCCCTCTGTCACATACTCAGGCCCTCTGTCACCTACTCAGGCCCTCTGTCACCTACTCAGGCCCTCTGTCACCTACTCAGGCCCTCTGTCACCTACTCAGGCCCTCTGTCACCTACTCATGCCCTCTGTCACCTACTCAGGCCCTCTGTCATCTACTCAGGCCCTCTGTCACCTACTCAGGCCCTCTGTCACCTACTCAGGCCCTCTGTCACCTACTCATGCCCTCTGTCACATACTCATGCCCTCAGTAATCTACTCATGCCCTCTGTCACCTACTCAGGCCCTCTGTCACCTACTCAGGCCCTCTGTCACCTACTCAGGCCCTCAGTAATCTACTCATGCCCTCTGTCACCTACTCAGGCCCTCTGTCACCTACTCAGGCCCTCTGTCACCTACTCAGGCCCTCAGTAATCTACTCATGCCCTCTGTCACCTACTCAGGCCCTCAGTCACCTACTCAGGCCCTCTGTCATCTACTCAGGCCCTCTGTCATCTACTCAGGCCCTCTGTCACCTACTCAGGCCCTCTGTCATCTACTCAGGCCCTCTGTCATCTACTCAGGCCCTCAGTAACCTACTCAGGCCCTCTGTAACATACTCAGGCCCTCTGTCACCTACTCAGGCCCTCAGTCACCTACTCAGGCCCTCAGTAACCTACTCAGGCCCTCAGTCACCTACTCAGGCCCTCTGTCACCTCTGTCATCTGTGTAAATTTGCTTTTTATGGGACTGTGGTGATGATGTTTGAAATGATAGAGAACAGAGAAGAGAGGTAGACCCAATGTTAACAAGTATTCACATAGCACAAAACAAGCAAGGGTGCTAAACCAAGACTGGCATGTGTGGAAGTTTATGGAATCCCATCAAATCAAAACGTTCCCGATTGGATAAATAAGATCATTCTTTATGCCGAAAAATACATATCTCTTCTGTCCTGACTTGAATCTCACATATAACAGGAGCACCTAATATAAATATGTGTTCTGACATTATAGAAATATGTTGAAATATAATGTTTAAGCCAATAAGACCATGATGTTGTGTTGAAATGTAACGTTTAAGCCAATAAGACCCTGATGTTGTGTTGAAAAGTAACGTTTAAGCCAATACAACCATGATGTTGTGATGAAATGTAACGTTTAAGCCAATACAACCATGATGTTGTGATTAAATGTAACGTTTAAGCCAATACAACCATGATGTTGTGATGAAATGTAACGTTTAAGCCAATACAACCATGATGTTGTGATGAAATGTAACGTTTAAGCCAATACAACCATGATGTTGTGATGAAATGTAACGTTTAAGCCAATACAACCATGATGTTGTGATGAAATGTAACGTTTAAGCCAATACAACCATGATGTTGTGTTGAAATGTAACGTTTAAGCCAATACAACCATGATGTTGTGTTGAAATGTAACGTTTAAGCCAATACAACCATGATGTTGTGATGAAATGTAACGTTTAAGCCAATACAACCATGATGTTGTGATGAAATGTAACGTTTAAGCCAATACAACCATGATGTTGTGATGAAATGTAACGTTTAAGCCAATACAACCATGATGTTGTGATGAAATGTAACGTTTAAGCCAATACAACCATGATGTTGTGATGAAATGTAACGTTTAAGCCAATACAACCATGATGTTGTGTTGAAATGTAACGTTTAAGCCAATACAACCATGATGTTGTGATGAAATGTAACTTTTAAGCCAATACAACCATGATGTTGTGATGAAATGTAACGTTTAAGCCAATACAACCATGATGTTGTGATGAAATGTAACGTTTAAGCCAATACAACCATGATGTTGTGTTGAAATGTAACGTTTAAGCCAATACAACCATGATGTTGTGTTGAAATGTAACGTTTAAGCCAATACAACCATGATGTTGTGTTGAAATGTAACGTTTAAGCCAATACAACCATGATGTTGTGATGAAATGTAACGTTTAAGCCAATACAACCATGGTGTTGTGATGAAATGTAACGTTTAAGCCAATAAGACCATGGTGTTGTGATTAAATGTTATTTAGCTAATTGTAGCTACAGCAGAAGTTGTGGTACGTGACTGCAGTGGGGTTAACCCAGAGCAAACTCTACCCTCTCTCTCTCTTTCTCTCTCTCTCCATCTCTCTCTCTCTCAGCACAGCAACAGATACACAAGTGTCAATGTAAAACACAGAAGTAAGCTATAGAGTATAACACCTCAAATGTCTTTATCAATAGAGGAACCACCTTAGATGTATCATGTTATGGAAGTGACTTTCGGCGCTATTGTTTCTCAGTGATTCATGGTTAACTGTTTCTTTCTTTCTTTCTTTCTTTCTTTCTTTCTTTCTTTCTTTCTTTCTTTCTTTCTTTCTTTCTTTCTTTCTTTCTTTCTTTCTTTCTTTCTTTCTTTCTTTCTTTGTCTGTCCAGGACAGGTTGCTGCAGTGTGTAGACAAGAGGACCAGTTGTACACCCCACAACCCACCCCACAACCCACCCCACAACCCACCCCACAACCCACCCACAACCCACCCCACAACCCACCCCACAACCCACCCCACAACCCACCCCACAACCCAGCCCACAACTCAGGCCACAACCCAGGCCACAACCCAGCCCACAACCCAGCCCACAACCCAGCCCAAAACCCAGGCCACAACCCAGGCCACAACCCAGGCCACAACCCAGCCCAAAACCCAGGCCACAACCCAGGCCACAACCCAGGCCACAACCCAGCCCAAAACCCAGGCCACAACCCAGGCCACAAACCAGGCCACAACCCAGCCCAAAACCCAGGCCACAACCCAGGCCACAACCCAGGCCACAACCCAGGCCACAACCCAGCCCAAAACCCAGGCCACAACCCAGGCCACAACCCAGCCCAAAACCCAGGCCACAACCCAGGCCACAACCCAGGCCACAACCCAGCCCAAAACCCAGGCCACAACCCAGGCCACAACCCAGCCCAAAACCCAGGCCACAACCCACCCCACAACCCAGGCCACAACCCAGCCCAAAACCCAGGCCACATCCCAGGCCACAACCCAGCCCACAACCCAGCCCACAACCCAGGCCAGAACCCAGCCCACAACCCAGGCCACAACCCAGCCCAAAACCCAGGCCACATCCCAGGCCACAACCCAGCCCACAACCCAGCCCACAACCCAGGCCACAACCCAGCCCAAAACCCAGGCCACAACCCAGGCCACAACCCAGCCCACAACCCAGCCCACAACCCACCCAACATGGACTCAGATGTGTTTGCTTGCTCTAACATAAATCTGTGTGAACTCTGCCTCCACAGCAAAAGGATTACTACTAAGCTATACAGTCCAACATGAAGCAAGAAGCAAGGTGTCACAGTGCCAGGGGTGATGGAGGTAAAAATGGATTCTCTGATACATTTATACATTTATGGCTAAGTAGTTATGCAGTCATTTATGTATCTCTATGACAGTGGTAGGTGATGTACTGTATACAGTGGGTTTAGGGTTGAGAATTATTATCAACATGCATAATGCATAATGAGTCACATTTTAGTTAACATGTTGTCTCAATATTTCTACATCCACAACCTATTCATCCTCAGACAGTGTAATGTGTGTGTGGTATCTGTATAGTCTCTGTGTATGACACTTAGTGTGCAGATAATACAGCATGTGATACATGTATGGTCTGTATATAATTGGGTAAAGAAGTGCGTGCGTGCGCGTGTGCGTGCATGTGTGTGCGTGCGCTGGTAGTAGTCCCTGGTCTGTGGAGCCCTGCTGAGACCCAGTACTGCAGTAGAGATAGGGAATGACAGTCTGAAATGAAGCACACAGATAGGGAAGTGGCAGACCGGCAGACAGGAGCCAGCCTCTCTGTGTGCTGGAGATTAGGCTGACTCCTACTCCACATTCCCCAAGAGGACCAGACCAGACCAGGCCCTGCTATCCTGGCTTTACTGTTCCCCCAAGACTATGAGAGCCAGGCCAGAGCCATTCTCACCTTCACAGAGGGAGACGAAGGGACAGACGCACAGACAACCATATAACAATCACATCACACAGAAACCATGTTCGGACAACCACAGCCACATTAATACCACACAGAATGGGACATTAGTAAATATTATTGCACAAAATTAGCACCCAGAGAAATGGTCAGTGGGCATACTGAATGAGGCTCACAGCCACACACAGACACACATTCCAAACCTCCCTCACTCTCACATGCTGCAGATGTCTTAGTGTCTCTCCAATTGACTATACTAATCTGTCCATTCATAGACAATAAATACCTCTGGAAATTCCTGAGCTATCTCTGGGGTTATATGGAAAATGAAGATAAACCCTGAAATTCCATTCAAGGCGAAGAAATGTATGCAAAAATGACAGTGTCTTCAAATTTGTAGATGATCAAAGTTAAAAGGAGTTTCTCCATGGTGTACAACAGAGAGAAACTGAACTTGCCTAAAATGGACATAAATAACAAATACGTGCTTAAGGAATGAACCTAGTGCATCTTACATTGTATTTACATAACCAGAGACTGACCTGGGACGTAGTAACAAGAGACAGACCGGGGACAGGGTAACCAGAGACAGACCGGGGACGGGGTAACCTGAGACTGACCGGGAACGGGGTAACCAGAGACTGACCGGGGACGGGGTAGATCGAGCGCTCTCAGGCCCCCTTCACGTCACGGACCCGTTTGGAGCAGCGTGATGGACTGTATAATGAGGCTCGCGAGGAGCAGGCCTCACAAGGCACCTCATTCATAAGTGTCGTATCAGCCTCTCTAGTGAGAGAGGAGATTTACACAGCGCGCTAACCCGCCAGTTTGGTTGTCGGTGAAATATTAGGATTATGACAGCCGCAGGCCGACGAACAATTGATGGGGAATAGGGAAAGGATCAAATGTCTTTGGTAGCCTTTTGAGGCTTTCGGGGAGATAGGGCATATAGGTTCAAGGTTCACCATAGGGTCACAGAAACAATTGTCATCTTATCCGATTTATTTGATTACATCATTTTCTACTGCAAGAGTTCTACTCACTGTATGTAATAATGAGTGTTATTTTTTAAGTAGGCCTACATCTTATCTTGTCCGTAGGTATTTTCCTTGTATTATATTGTGGAATGTCTACAACAACTACCGAAATTGAGGAATCAATATGATCTGCATGACCTCGTAATGGTTGCCTGTGTGATTAGCCCTGTAATGAGAATGGGCCTACTTTTATCTAATCAAACATGTCCAATCACATTTGTTATAAATCGTTAAGGAGGAGAGATTATTACGAAAATGTACACTTGCCCTGAAATGTATAAACTTTTTTAGTAAATAGAAAAAGAAATATAAACGAAATGATGAGGGAGTTGTTGTGTTGTTTATTCCTACAATAAGTTTCAATTTATATTCTAAAAATATCTAACAACTTTTATCCATTATTTCTTATCGGACTAACAAACTATATGTGTTTGTGTGAAAAGTAGCCTAAAGGTAATTCCGTTAACCATGTGAAATGTATTATTATTTCGGAGGTTAGAAGTATAGGCCTAACTCAGATTACGTTTTTTATCTGGAGAAGTAAAATGGTTTATATACATATTTTGACTCACAGAAATTATATTTTCTGTACAGAATAATGTATTGGCCATTTACAATACGAAGCATTATAAATAGGCCAATTACCGACTGAAATATATCAAATATTTCAATGTGTCTATTATTAGCAGTCTTGGTAATTGATAAAACACTCACGCACAATCTCACTGTCTTGCATGCTACAAATGACCATTTACAGTTAATATCCCACACATTGCAGCATGTTTTCGTTAATATGTCATGTCATGCGTTGGCGAGTCTGTCTAAAGAGGATAAATTACACACCCTTTGCTCAAACCTTTGTTAGGCCTACGTGTTATTTTTTCAAATGAACTCTTTCTTGATAATTTCTGGTGGATTAAGCTTATTATGAATACAAAATTAAATCAAATATAAACGAGCAATGAACATTGTTTCTCCATACTCGCAATACCATTAATAAAAAACACCAAACACACTTCCTATATTTTTCTACGTCTTTTTTTTCCAGAGTCAACCTGATGACAGGCTTCACTGAAATATCCAAATGTTGACTGACTGAGCTGTTTCAACACTGATTGGTGGCTAATCCATCACCTGGGTCACATGGTCAGAGTAAATGTCCTTTCTATGAGCCTCTTCGTCGGCTACACATATTGCTGCAATGTAAACTTCTTTACTTGCTAAGTCTCAACCGCTACCTCCGGAGGTAGCACACGACATTCACCCAGACAGTTGCACCCCACGAAGCAGGGCAGTGTAAACAGGATTGACTCCTTGATCCAACACTCCTACAGTATGAATGGTATTTTGAAACAGCTGAAATGTATAGACATTTTCCTAATATTTGAGACTTGTTTTATTTAGTGTTTACCTTAAATTGCAGTAACAGCCTGTTGAATTCTGACATTGTTGCAGTAGCTGCCGGCTACACTGAGCTACGTAAAATTATCCGAGCCCATCTCACCACCAATAACATATCATAAAAATAGGATATGTTTTTTCATTTGCGACATTGTGTGGTGATTTCAGAGGGTGGCTCCACAGGTCCCAGAGTGGTGGAGGGGGATTGTTTTCCTGGGGCCCAAAGTTTTTTCTGAAATGCCCACCCAACTACCTCATCCCTATATTGTTATTTATTTTGCTCTTTTGCACCCCAGTATCTCTATTTGCACATAATCTCTTGCACATCTAGCATTCCAGTGTTAATACTATTGTAATTATTTTGCACTATAGCCTATTTATTGCCTTACCTCCATAACTTGCTACATTTGCACACACTGTATATATATTTTCTGTTGTATTTTTGACTTTATGTTTTTTACCCCATATGTAACTCTGTGTTGTTTTTATTGCACTGCTTTGCTTTATCTTGGCCAGGTCGCAGTTGTAAATGAGAACATGTTCTCAACTGGCTTACCTGGTTAAATAAAGGTTAAATAAAAAAAATAAAAAAAATGGTAGTAGGCTAACCTAACCAACTCCGGGCCCTAGTTGAGGCAGGTATGAGCTTCGGTATAAAACAGCTCATCGTGGTGAATTCACTTATACCCACGTTTTCAGTAGCAATTAGCTTTTGCTTTTACCACTTTTTTAATTATTTGCATTATATTGATAAAAATGAAGCCCGGTTTGTTGTTATGTTGTAAGCTAGGCCTACTGTACTTTTATATTCGTATGAATGGATTAATCCTTAATTTTTGATAGGCTAACGTAACTTGATGAAGACATGCTGTTATGGCAACTAAAATGAAGCTAAAATGTTAAAACAAGACGGGAAAATAAACCCTTTAATTGTCAGCACATACATGCTTGTGAATTGTTGCATTATTCAAGAGTGTAATATGGTTTGGTTGCATTATTCAATAGTGTAATATGTTTTATAAGAAAAGTTTTTGTCATTGTTGAATAGTTTGTGCTTAATGGCCACTGTGATATGTATGTTCAATTTTAGCTGCCACAACAAAACGTAAGGCAAGGATGTCATTTGAATTGAAAAGTAAAATTATCTTTTGCCACCCCGCTCATCACTCTCCTTCATATCTTGTAGTGGGAATAGGGCCTACGATGACAGACATTCAGACGACGAAACTCATCCTTGATTAAAAGGCGACTGTAGAAAATGTACAGAGTGATTAAGTCACAGGTCGTTGGACCCTCCTCAGTGATAAAAAGAAAATACATTTATTGAGTAGAAGAAAGACACACAGCGTTCCCTGATTGTCTCCTAGCTCGCTGCGCTCCCGAGGGGCACGAGGAGTGAGAGCACAGGTTACAACGTCATCATTATTCATCTCATTATCATCTGCGACTGCGACCAGTCGAAGGCATACAGATCATCAGCTGTCCTGAAGAGAAAACATTGAGAATTTAAACCAGAAACAATCTGGTTGAGAATATATCATAGCTCATTTTCACAAGGACCAACAATTATTTCACAAAAGTAAAATAGAATGTGATGTAAATTATCGGGATTTTTATTTTTTGGTATAAACCATAAAATATATGTTATTGCCTCGTCGTCATCAAAGTGTGAAAGTGTGAAAGTATCGGATAAAAGTGTGAAAGTATCGAAATACTGTTATTGTACTTTTAATACCACTCCAACTACAACAAGACTAACTCCAAGCCTAGCCTACGACTAATAATACTTATCATAATAACCTAGCCTACGACTAATAATAATTCTCATAATAACCTAGCCTACGACTAATAATAATTCTCATAATAACCTAGCCTACGACTAATAATAATTCTAATAATAACCTAGCCTACGACTAATAATAATTATCATAATAACCTAGCCTACGACTAATAATAATTCTCATAATAATAACTGATTGATGGATTTATTTTATTTCAGTGTCATAAACCAATTGGTGCCCAGCCCACGTGGGCTTTATAAAACATTATTTCTTGAAGTATAATGTGCACAAAACACAGATCAAAGTTACATTTGACAATGTCATAATTTAATCATAATCACGGCAAGTACAGCTAGCATTTTGTCACATTATACAAACAATACATAATAACATAAGGATAGCATGATAACAATGTAATTATCGTAGTTAGCCCATTTTAAGGACAGTTTTATTATCCTTAGTAATGAAAGTTGCAGTGAGATACAGTAATGCTGGTGGCAGTATGTGTTAGACTCTGCCTTGAGGTATTAAGCCTACTGATACCGTCATAACTATATCTATGTTCTGACATAATTATCGTTAACTATTTCTTGTGGAGGTGGAGTCAATCGTTAACTGACAATAACTCCAACTATCTATAATTAAAGTGATTATTGTTCTATCATCATACCAAGATATTGGTCGTATCTCTTATCGCCTTGCTATTTTTACAGAGATCTCATTCTCATATCTGGTCATAAAAACAAGCACAACTTTCCCTCTCAGAGGAGACATTATTTTACAGCAAGCTCTGATTTAGCTAAGTTAATGTATGGCTCGTTTCAAACACACAGCATTGGTTGATTGATGATCAATCTAAAAAGGACTTGCGCTGCGTAAATTTGACCGGTGTTGATCTACTTTCATTGTATTAAAATGTAGGCAGGCCCGCAGTGTCTGTTGACTTTTCGGTGTTTTATTCATCCTTTTTATTCTGTTGTCCATTAGTTACTTGGCTGCACCGTCATGATTAATATATATGAAAACAATAGAAGTATCAAATAATTTAGATTAAATTGGGTTGATTCATTTTTAAAATATATCGAGAACATCTAAACAACCTTAACAATTCAGAAGGAACGGTGACAATTTCGTGAATCTTTAAATTGTAACTTATGTTGACTGTAAAACAATCAAGACGCAGCAAATTCCGCAAAGGTGGGTCTCTTCTTCAGGTACGATGAATTAAAGCTGGTCTTACGCTCTCCCCTTCTGCGCCTCTCCTCCTCCAACTTCTGAGTCCTACCTTGTGCATCACGTGGTCTACCCTGTACAAATAACTGGCAGTAAAGTTTTCCAGCAGAAAACTAATCGGAGCTCTCTTATATCAGCAATTATCAGCGACGGTAACCATCTTCAGTTACAAATAAGAGAGAGAGAGAGAGAGAGAGAGAGAGGCTTAGACCATCCGGGAAATAAGAAATAATTGTTCCTCGTAAACTTTTACGCACAAAGGCATTTTGGACATCTTTTGTCGGAGCCTCGAGTCACTTTCGTTGAGTCTATCTGAGTGAACACGTTGCTCAAGCTGCTCCTCTGGAAAACATACTTTATCACCCGACCGTTTCTTATCTGGTGAGATAATACAAAAGCTCTTGGATGAAATTGTATTCCTCCTCTGCACACTGCTATCAACGTTTTATGTGATTCGCATGACTATTGATAGAAATATATGCATACCAGATATGGCTCGCCTATCTATTGTGCTGTTTGATTAGGTTCCTGTTATGATTTAATTACAACGTGCAAGAGGAGTGATCCTCAGGATAGCTGGGGTCGCTGATAGTTAGTTATATCTACATGTAAAGATATGGGAAACCATCAGTGTCATTTTAATCCATTACATATCAATCAGAGTGATACAGATAATATCTGACTCTTGTTGTTGAATGTTGATCAATTTGTTTTCTGTTTTTTCTTTTATTTCTAAAGCCTAGCTATTGCGATTTACACCCGCTTAGTTTAGGCCTAATTCGTGATATTGTACCTAAATAATACCAACATTTATTTTAAAGGGAAAGGAGCGCATTTTACAAAAGATGAAGATAATAGATATAGACCACAACAGGCTATGTCCCAGGCTTGAATTTTAAGCTGCAGCTAGATTGTGTTTCTTCTGTAATTAGTGCTATGGCTTCCATCTCTCCACTACAGGACACTTTTGTTGATTGTGGTATTTCCCTTTCATACAGGAGCGGATTTATTTGCTTATTATCCAGCGACTGGATAACGAAGAATCGCCCACGACTCGAGGTGCCCTAGGAGCTGCTTGAAAGTGTCTTTACTTGACCCGCTTTGTCCCAGGAGTCAGTACCCATATTCTTCCAAATAGGACGAGTATACGGTGTAAAAATGTACCAAAGCCTTGCTTTGTCATCCAACCAGTCCCCATACGCACACGATGCAGGGAACTATATTCACCCTTCGGCGAGTTCCCCAGTCTACGTGCCCACTACGAGGGTGCCTGCTATGCTGCAAACCCTGCCGTACTTGCAGACATGCGAGTCCGCCCATCAGTCTCATGGCCTCGGCGGGCATCACGGCTGGCCTCAGTCTGGCACAGACAGTTCGTCTTTCATCCCGGGCAGCCCCCATCCACCTCCCGGGTTCTCCTACTCTCACAGCCCGCCAGTAAGCAGCAATACCGGCAGGGACACAGCCTACCAGAACCAGCTAGTGCTTGGTAACGGTGGTCGGGTCGACCACTATGGCAGCACTTTGGTGCGGTCAGTTGGAGGCTCATACTCGAGTCCGTACGCGTATATGAGCCCCGAGATGGCGACCTCTTGGACACCTGGGCACTTTGAGAGCGGCATGATCAGTCTTCAGGGACGGCAAGGTTGCCTGTCTGGGAGAAGGTCCAGTTTGGGTATGTAACAGTCTTTGATAAATGTGGCTACACATATGTTTTTTTTTGTCTGACATTTCCTCTGAAACTAAAGGGAATTTGTAAAATCAAATAATGTACTCCTATTTAATAATGTTCCCCTGATGTATTTGTAATTGGTGAAGGCCACGAAAAGAATTTAGCACATATTGAATAAAAATGAACATAATTACATTTATATCGCAGGCCTAGTAACCCTTTAATGACATATAGGCCTACATATGTTTTGGAGGCAGACAACATATGTAGACCTATATTTTGATAAATATTAATACGATTTTAATAAGATAAAAAATTGTGGATAATTCACCTTGAATTTCATGCAAAAACCTTTTCATTACAGTTACGTTTTGGTTAGGCCTACTTTTGCTAATGAGGCTATTCGTTTGTGTGTCTGTGAAGGGTTACAGAGGCGGTTTGTGTGTCTGTGAAGGGTAACAGAGGCCCGTGCGCTGACCTCACAATTTATAGCCTTGTTCTTTCTAAAGGTATTTATTGATGCGATTGAGAAGTCCCATTGTACGTGGTCAATTCTACAATTGATTGTACTCAGTCACTGTGATTCAATCAACCTTTAAAAAAGAACAATCTTTACCAGCTTTCACAATACACATTCTTTAAAAGAGAGGTTACTAAAACCAGTTAATTGAGGTGCTAATTTATCCTCACCAACAGTCCGTTTTCTTTTCTAGTGTTTTGATGATCAATACACACTCACTAGTGGAAACTGTCCAATTGTCACCTTGATCAGATCAGACAGTAAAGGCCTATTTGGAAATGGGTCCAAGATACACGTTTAGTACGCAGCCAACACGTCCTTTGATGGTCGAAAATCAGAATGTTTTGAAGTGGGATTTTCCCCTGTTGCATGGATATAAGGACGCGATTCCTTTGTAGGCCATAGCCCATTTCCAGTTAATAACAATACACACTATGCATTTGTTGATTACTTCGTTTCACATCAAACAGGAACGGATTTTCATTCTGGTGAAAATATTTCGTTATTTCTTGTTTATTTTGGATTCATGGTTCCTGGATTTGCTGACTTGTTGAAGCTAAACGAAAAGTGGTGTGTGTGTGTGTGTCTGTGCGTGTCTGTCTGTGAACGGTGGGGCTTAGACATCTACCCCAAGTTTGGTTTACAAGACTATGTTGTCAATAGCTTAGTTATAGCACTTTGATATCTCATGGCACTCTTACACATGAAGAAAATAAGACATTTACCATGATTATGAAAATGTATGCACTCACTAACTGTAAGTCGCTCTGGATAAGAGCATCTGCTAAATGACTAAAATGTAAAATTATAGCACATAATGAATAAAAAGGAACATAATTGAATAATTGAATGCCGAATGGCGCAGCGTTCTAAGGCACTGCATCTCAGTGCTTGAGGCGTCACTACCGACCCCATGGTTCTATTCCAGGCTGTATCACAACCGGTTGTGATTGGGAGTCCCATAGGGCGGCGCACAATTGGCCCAGCGTCGTCTGGGTTTGGCCGGTGTAGGCCGTTATTGTAAATAAGAATTTGTTCTTAATTGACTTGCCTAGTTAAATAAAGATATAATTATTGTTACTAGGTTTTGTTCTTCTTCTATTGTTATTATTGTTATCAATACTACTGTTGTTGTTTTTAACAATTTATCCTATTTCAATATGTGGATAAGGAATTTGAGTGATTAATTGTGGGAGGCCGTCGAGTGTCAGTAGCTTGAATGATTTGGGGACCCCTGGATCCTTAACACTGATAAGAGCCCCATTGACATTCCACCCGTCTGGGCCCTGTGCCCCGCCAGCAAGCCGCCCAAATAGATACGTCTATGACCCTCTCTCCATATTGATACATTCAGTTTAGATCTCTGTTCTTTAAAGTCTCACTGCCTCCTTCTCACAAATGATCCAAAAAATATAAAAATTAAATAAAGTTGGTTCAACACAGTGGCGGGTCATTTTGACCCTAGGACAACGGGAGGGTTAAATTCCTCTCGAGCGAGCTGAGAGGGGGAACATTTATCAGGCGCTGGCTCTTTATGTCAACGATATTGGTTTACAAACATCAAACATGCTGGTGTTATTTCCACCAATACAGGTTTACAAACATCAAACATGCTGGTGTTATGTCCACCAATACAGGTTTACAAACATCAAACATGCTGGCGTTTTATTTCCACCAATACAGGTTTACAAACATCAAACATGCTGGCGTTTTATTTCCACCAATACAGGTTTACAAACATCAAACATGATGGCGTTTTATTTCCACCAATACAGGTTTACAAACATCAAACATGCTGGCGTTTTATTTCCACCAATACAGGTTTACAAACATCAAACATGATGGCGTTTTATTTCCACCAATACAGGTTTACAAACATCAAACATGATGGTGTGTTCTGTCCACTGATATGACTTAACAAACATCAAATATGTCTTAATTTATGGCCTTCATGTCTGGATTTATGATTTATTTTATATGCTTTCAATGTATCCAAAAAAATACAAAACTGACCAAAGAAGCAACATTTTTACCCAATATCCAAATAGGCACACACATAGCACTTGCAATCACAATAGGCCTAAATTGTATTCCAGAGTCTTTAAACACATTTTACTAAAATATCTTATAAATAAGATGATGTCCAAATTTACAGAATAATGCAATTTAACTCAAGGTGATGATGTAGGGTACGTTCATAGCTAGTTTCAGCCGTGTTCATGTTTTTGCTCTAGCGTCATCATGTGGCAATGGCACATTGCATTAAAACCAACCCAAGGCTAGGCTACTGAGAATATTAAAACTCTATCACTTTGGCTGCGTCATATTACAGACATGTCAGAGGAGTTCCCAGGAGAGGGGCGCGAGTGCGTAAACTGCGGCTCCATCTCCACTCCTCTGTGGCGGCGGGATGGTACTGGGCACTACCTGTGCAATGCCTGCGGACTGTACCACAAGATGAACGGAATCAACAGACCGCTCATCAAACCCCAGAAACGCCTGGTAAGCGCCATTGCATTATTTGTGTGTTCATAAAAGTGTATGGATGTAACATAACTTATAACTAGGTTTCATCCTAGGTTCCTCCTGCCTTCTAGGGAGTTTTTCCACTGTGCTTCTGCCACTGCATTGCTTGTTCTTTTGGGGTTTTAGGCTGGGTGTCTGTATAAGAACTTTGTGACAACTGCTGATGTAAAAAGGGCTTCATAAAATACATTTGATTGATTGATTGAATTTGACTTAGATGCATCTTATTGATTAGGCCTATTATTCACTAATACAGTATATTTTACAATAGTCAATGTGGAATTTTAAGAATATTTTGGTCACTAAATGTATTGATTTGGTTTTGAGAAAAAGCTGGCTTAGGCAGATAGTACTTTCTTCTAGGTCAAACCCCGTTAACACAGGTATTGGTTGGAAAAAAGTGTGAGGTAGAGGGTCAGTGTGTTCCTTCAGAAGGTTAGTGTAGGAGAGTGAGGGAAATAACTCTTCACCACGGTCTCTTTCCCAGTCAGGAACCAGAGTTAGGGAAAGAGGCCTTCACCACGGTCTCTTTCCCAGTCAGGAACCAGAGTGAGGGAAATAACTCTTCACCACGGTCTCTTTCCCAGTCAGGAACCAGCCTCTCAGAGCGAGCAGCTGCTGTGAGTTACCCTAGCCAGCTCCGCTCCGCTCTGCCTGGCCTGGCCTGTTTTTGTTTTAATTTGTCCTTCAGTGACCTTGCCCTTGGGTTGTCTGTTTTTAGACAGATCTGTACGAGGCGAGAGAACAATGTGACCAAACTACAGTGTGTTTCTGCAGAGAAATCTCACTTGTGTCCATTGACAAGCTGACAGAGAGGCGAGGCAGGTTCAGCCAAGAGTGCTTAGTGCTTAGCCCAGCACTATGTGAAACATTTCTCATGTCAAGTCCTTAGCAGTACACTGCATGTTTGGTCTCATCGTGGATACTATGGGGGGCATTGTGTGTACACTGCGCACTTCACTTACAGTGAAGAGATAGTTTACCCAAATAAAAAAATCGACCACATCTTATAAACACCTACAAATAATATTATACGACAGAGTCCATGGAGTCAGCAATGCAAGATAGTTTTTTTGGGCTGAGCTATCCTGTTAAGGTGCTCGTTCCCTGCACCTGTCATACATACATCCCCCAGGGGCCGACTCGCCATCTAACCCTACATCTACACTTTTCATCTTCAGCTGGCCTTGTCCTTGGTCCAGTTCTCTCTCAGAAAAATGTCAGAATAATGCTTTGAGTTACGGTGACGGTATAGTCTGGCTATTGACACCTTCTCCATCTACAGCAGACCACATCTCGCCGGGCCGGCCTGTGCTGCACTAACTGCCACACCAGCACAACCACGCTGTGGCGTCGCAGCGCAGAGGGAGAGCCTGTCTGCAACGCCTGTGGCCTCTACATGAAACTACATGGGGTAGGCAACACACACACACCATACAGACACATATACACACACAAACATTTCCCATGCACCCTACTCTACTCACATCATGTAATGTACACAACGTTTGCGCTGGAGGAAAACCTGTCTAAAATGCTGCTGTAATAACCAACCCCTATCAGCCTGGCAGTGCAGTGTGGGTCACGTAAACCAACCCCTATCAGCCTGGCAGTGCAATGTGGGTCACGTAAACCAACCCCTATCAGCCTGGCAGTGCAGTGTGGGTCACGTAAACCAACCCCTATCAGCCTGGCAGTGCAGTGTGAGCAGCATATTATTTGTGTTATGTAAAAGCTTATCACGGTCATCATGGTTGTTGTTATCAATAGAGAGAGGTGGGAGGAAAGGTCATTGTGTGTGTTTTCGAGGCAAGTTGGCCTTTGTTACAACTAGGATCTACATTATTGGCCTCTCCTCCTCCTCTCAGATCCCCAGACCAATGGCCATGAAGAAGGAAAGCATTCAGACAAGGAAACGGAAACCTAAGATGCCCAAGTCCAAAACCTCAACAGGTAAGAATGAGGAACGGAATGAGAGAGAATGTATGAAGTTTAGTTAGGTTGATGAAAGTTTGCATCTGTGTGTAAGAGAGAGAGGGGAGCGGAAGAACCGACCTGTATAAAATCCTATTGATATCGTACATCGGTCTAGTCCGATTTGTACCTGTCACTCACCCATTTGTCTGTTTTCTTCAGGAGGTTCGTCAGCGTCAGGCACCAACTCCCCGTCCTCCGTGTCTGTCTCAGAACATGCCTCTACTATAAAGAGTGAACCCAACATGGCCCCCTCCCCCTACGCCGGGCAGACCATAGCCTCTGTGTCCCAGGTAAGGCCGGACAGACCATAGCCTCTGTGTCCCAGGTAAGGCCGGACAGACCATAGCCTCTGTGTCCCAGGTAAGGCCGGACAGACCATAGCCTCTGTGTCCCAGGTAAGGCCGGACAGACCATAGCCTCTGTGTCCCAGGTAAGGCCGGACAGACCATAGCCTCTGTGTCCCAGGTAAGGCCGGACAGACCATAGCCTCTGTGTCCCAGGTAAGGCCTCTGCGTTCCAGGATCCTCATACTGCTACAGTACTATCCTCAAGGGAGACAGTATGATGTGCTTTCAACGTTCACTGCCCGAAAATAAGTCCATATTTGATGTTCACTTAATTCTATCCCACTTAGATCCTAGTTCCTAGGCCTTATTATCATTGTGCTCAGTCATTTACATATCTCATTATTTCTCCGAAGGCTTCATCACATCTGGACAGTGCAGGATCAGGACATGTGGACATCAAGTATGAGGACTACACCTTCACTCCTACATCTATCACCCCACAGAACTCCTGGTGTGCTCTGTCTCAGGCGTGAGCTAGCTAGACCGCAGTTCACTTGGACCTGGTCCTGGGCCTGGACCCAGCATAGCTCAGCTCACTGTGGATAATATAGACTTGTGAAGAGAACTACCTATTATAGACCAACTGTTTTTCCCGTGGATGAAGGGGATGGAAAAACAGAAGGAAACGACGGCAATCAAGTGGAATGTAAAGAAATTTGAACTTTTTTTGTGGCTACTATCAATACTATATCTAGTTGTTGTTGTTGTTGTTGTTGTTGTTTTTGTTGTTGCCATTATTTATGTTTTGCTGATATCACCATCACAGTTTTACATGGTGTTTCAAGAGATAACCCAGAAAGAGTTCAATAAGTTATTACAGAGTGTTAAAGGGATACTTCGGGATGTTTCTACTTCCCCAGAGTCAGATGAACTAATGGATACCATTTCTATGGCTCTGTGTCCATTATGAAGAAAGTTAGAGGTAGTTTCGCAAGCCAATGCTAACTAGCGTTAGCGCAATGACTGGAAGTGTATGGGTATCTGCTAACACGCAGAGACATAAAAATGGTATCCACAAGTTCATCTGAATCTGGGTGTGATGAGGTGTGAATGACGGAGTCAGGCGCAGGAGGTAAAACGCAGAAATCCAGAGTTTATTCCGTGTACAGTCATGTAGCGCATATAGCGACAGAACGAAACTAGCACAAGGGAAAATCAACCTTGGCTGCATACAAGTAAAGAGTAGCTCAACCGAGCTACTCACTCTCACAATGAACAATCACTCACAGAGGACAAGGGGGGCAGAGGGAACACTTATACACAGACTAATGAGGGAATGAGTACCAGGTGTGTGTGATTGACAAGACAAGACAAGACAAATGGAGTGATGATAAATGGAGCGGTAGTGGCTAGTAAGCCGGTGACGACGAACGCCGAAACCTGCCCGAGCAAGGAGGAGGGGGCAGCCTCGGCTGAATCCGTGACACTGGGGAAGTAGATAAATGGCCTCATTGCCAATATCCAGAAGTATCCCATTAAACACAAAACCGGATGGACAAAAAACTGCAAGTGTTTAATTACCTCTGAACATGTTTCATTACTGGCGTGTAGGATGATACACTTTTATAGATACATTATTTATGTTGAGATAAGAACCATCATGAAACACCAAAGTAAACATGTCATATCCCAGAAGTCACTTCCCTTCTTAGAATGTGTTGTATGTTCAAGGTATGACCTCTAAAATAGGAAGTACACATTTACATGTGTTTCGTATGTAATGAATTACATACGTTGTTCATTTGACAAACTATGCATACAGTGGCAAGAAAAAGTATGTGAACCCTTTGGAATTACCTGGATTTCTGCGTAAATTGGTCTCAACAATAGACAAACACAGTCTGCTTAAACTAATAACACACAAACAATTATAAGTTTTCATGTCTTTATTGAACCATGTAAACATTCACAGTGCAGGGTGGGAAAAGTATGTGAACCCTTGGATTTAATAACTGGTTGACCCTCCTTTGGCAGCAATAACCTCAACCAAACCTTTTCTGTAGTTGCGGATCAGACCTGCACAACGGTCCAGAGGAATTTTGGACCATTCCTCTTTACAAAACTGTTTAGGTTCAGCAATATTCTTGGGATGTCTGGTGTGAACCGCTCTCTTGAGGTCATATGACAGCATCTCAATCGGGTTGAGGTCAAGACTCTGACTGGGCCACTCCAGAAGGCGTATTTTCTTCTGTTGAAGCCATTCTGTTGTTGATGAACTTCTGTGTGGGTCGTTGTCCTGTTGCATCACCCAACTTCTGTTGAGCTTCAGTTGGCGGACAGATAGCCTTACATTCTCCTGCAAAATGTCTTCATAAACTTGGGAATTCATTTTTTCCGTCGATGATAGCAAGCTGTCTAGGACCTGAGGCAGCAAAGCAGCCACAAACCATGATGTTACCTCCGCCATACTTTACAGTTGGGATGAGGTTTTGATGTTGGCGTGCTGTGCCTTTTTTTCTCCACACATAGTGTTGTGTGTTCCTTCCAAACAACTGAAATTTAGTTTAATCTCTCCACAGAATATTTTGCCAGTAGTGCTATTTTGCGAACTTCAGACGTGCAGCAATGTTTTTTTTTTGGACAGAAGTGGCTTCTTCCGTGGTGTCCTCCCATGAAAACCATTCTTGTTTAGTGTTTTACGTATCGTAGACTCGTCAACAGAGATGTTAGCATGTTCCAGAGATTTCTGTAAGTCTTTAGCTGACACTCTAGGATTGTTCATAACCTCATTGAGCATTCTGCGCTGAGATCTCTTTTGTTCGAGGCATGGTTCACATCAGACAATGCTTCTTGTGAATAGCAAACTCAAATTTTGTGAGTGTTTTTTATAGGGCAGGGCAGCTCTAACCAACATCTCCAATCTTGTCTCATTGATTGGACTCCAGGCTAGCTGACTCCTGACTCCAATTAGCATTTGGAGAAGTCATTAGCCTAGGGATTAACACACTTTTTCCAACCTACACTGTGTATGTTTAATATAGACTAGAAAAATACAATAATTTGTGTGTTATTAGTTTAAGCACACTGTGTGTTCGTCTATTGTTGTGACTTAGTTGAAAATCAGATCAAACTTTATGACCAATTTATGCAGAAATCCAGGTAATTCCAAAGGGTTCACATACCTTTTCTTGCCACTGTATACAGTGGGGGGAAAAAAGTATTTAGTCAGCCACCAATTGTGCAAGTTCTCCCACTTAAAAAGATGAGAGAGGCCTGTCCTTTTAATCATAGGTACACGTCAACTATGACAGACAAAATTAGAATTTTTTTTCCAGAAAATCAAATTGTAGGATTTTTAATGAATTTATTTGCAAATTATGGTGGAAAATAAGTATTTGGTCAATAACAAAAGTTTCTCAATACTTTGTTATATACCCTTTGTTGGCAATGACACAGGTCAAACGTTTTCTGTAAGTCTTAACAAGGTTTTCATACACTGTTGCTGGTATTTTGGCCCATTCCTCCATGCAGATCTCCTCTAGAGCAGTGATGTTTTCTATGGGGTTGAGATCTGGATAATAATATAATAATATAATATAATAATAATAATAAGCCACTCCAGGAGCCACTCCAGGACCTTGAAATGCTTCTTACGAAGCCACTCCTTCGTTGCCCGGGCGGTGTGTTTGGGATCATTGTCATGCTGAAAGACCCAGCCACGTTTCATCTTCAATGCTCTTGCTGATGGAAGGAGGTTTTCACTCAAAATCTCACGATACATGGCCCCATTCATTCTTTCCTTTACACGGATCAGTCGTCCTGGTCCCTTTGCAGAAAAACAGCCCCAAAGCATGATGTTTCCACCCCCATGCTTCACAGTAGGTATGGTGTTCTTTGGATGCAACTCAGCATTCTTTGTCCTCCAAACACGACGAGTTGAGTTTTTACCAACAAGTTCTATTTTGGTTTCATCTGACCATATGACTTTCTTCCAATCCTCTTCTGGATCATCCAAAATGCACTCATAGCAAACTTCAGACGGGCCTGGACATGTACTGGCTTAAGCAGGGGGACACGTCTTGCACTGCAGAATTTGAGTCCCTGGCGGCGTAGTGTGTTACTGATGGTAGGCTTTGTTACTTTGGTCCCAGCTCTCTGCAGGTCATTCACTAGGTCCCCCCGTGTGGTTCTGGGATTTTTGCTCACCGTTCTTGTGATCATTTTGACCCCACGGGGTGAGATCTTGCGTGGAGCCCCAGATCGAGGGAGATTATCAGTGGTCTTGTATGTCTTCCATTTCCTAATAATTGCTCCCTCAGTTGATTTCTTCAAACCAAGCTGCTTACGTATTGCAGATTCAGTCTTCCCAGCCTGGTGCAGGTCTACAATTTTGTTTCTGGTGTCCTTTGACAGCTCTTTGGTCTTGGCCATAGTGGAGTTTGGAGTGTGACTGTTTGAGGTTGTGGACAGGTGTCTTTTATACTGATAACAAGTTCAAACAGGTGCCATTAATACAGGTAACGAGTGGAGGACAGAGGAGCCTCTTAAAGAATAAGTTACAGGTCTGTGAGAGCCAGAAATCTTGCTTGTTTGTAGGTGACCAAATACTTATTTTCCACCATAATTTGCAAATAAATTCATAAAAAATCCTACAATGTCATAGCTGACGTGTACCTATGATGAAAATTACAGGCCTCTCTCATCTTTTTAAGTGGGAGAACTTGCACAATTGGTGGCTGACTAAATACTTTTTTCCCCCACTGTATATATTCATATCAATTTTATTAGATAGGTTAAAATTGGCAAAATACTTAATTTTATTTTAGACGTAGCAACTGCGTACTGAATCAATTCTCTTTATTTCCAAGACCCATGTTCTATTAGTTCAACTTTTGACAATGTATCGTCTGATCATTTAAAGTGCAATGACTTAATTTTCAAAAATGTAAGACAAAGAAAAATATAATTTTATGTTAATTATTCTGAATATGTTATTCACATTTTATTTGCTGTATTTTGTTGTTGTTGAAATATAAGGGAGTTCTATTTTAATTTTATAACCTACATTTGTAATGTTCAGGGACTTGAGTCTGATTGTACTTTTTTACAACCAGGTCTGATAGTCTCTCTGGTTATGCTCTTTGAAATCTGTTTAGTTTAATAAACCGATAAATTAATTGTTCCGTGTTTTTATGAAGAGTGATTTTAAAGCAATTGGGAAACAAATCCACTTTTATTTTAATATTTGACCTTTAATGATTATTTTGTGCATGATCTGCCAACCTAAGTCGGAAGTTTACATACACTTAGGTTGGAGTCATTAAAACTTGATTTTCAACCAATCCACATTTCTTGTTAACAAACTATAGTTTTGGCAAGTCGGTTAGGACATCTACTTTGTGCATGACACAAGTAATTTTTCCAACAATTGTTTACAGATAGATTATTTCACTTATAATTCACTGTATCACAATTACAGTGGGTCAGAAGTTTTCATACACTAAGTTGACTGTGCCTTTAAACAGCTTGGAAAATTCCAGAAAATGATGTCATGGCTTTAGAAGCTTCTGATAGGCTAATTTACATAATTTGAGTCAATTGGAGGTGTACCTGTGGATGTATTTCAAGGCCTACCTTCAAACTCAGTGCCTCTTTGCTTGACATCATGGGAAAATCAAAAGAAATCAGCCAAGACCTCAGAAGAAAAATTATAGACCTCCACAAGTCTGGTTCATCCTTGGGAGCAATTTCCAAATGCCTGAAGGTACCACGTTCATCATTACAAACAATAGTACGCAAGTATTAACACCATGGGACCACGCAGCCGTCATACCGCTCAGGAAGGAGACGCGTTCTGTCTCGTAGAGATGAACGTACTTTGGTGCGAAAAGTGCAAATCAATCCCAGAACAACAACAAAGGACCTTGTGAAGATGCTGGAGGAAACAGGTACAAAAGTATCTATATCCACAGTAAAACGAGTCCTATATCGACATTACCTGAAAGCCGAAGAACACCATTCCCAACCATGGAGCACAGGGGTGGCACCATTTCACAAAATAGATGGAATCATGAGGAAGGAAAATTATGTGGATATATTGAAGCAACATCTCAAGACATCAGTCAGGAAGTTAAAGCTTGGTCGCAAATGGGTCTTCCAAATGGACAATGACCCCAAGCATACTTCCGAGTCCAATATCGACATAACCTGAAAGTCCCCTCAGCAAGGAAGAAGACACTGCTCCAAAACCGCCATAAAAAAGCCAGACTACGGTTTGCAACTGCACATGGGGACAAAGATCGTACTTTTTGGAGAAATGTCCTCTGGTCTGATGAAACAAAAATTGGCCATAATGACCATCGTTATGTTTGGAGGAAAAAGGGGAATGCTTGCAAGCCGAAGAACACCACCCAACCGTGAAGAACGGGGGTGGCATCATCATGCTGTGGGGGTGCTTTGCTGCAGGAGGGATTGGTGCACTTCACAAAATAGATGGCATCATGAGGAAGGACAATTATGTGGATATATTGAAGCAACATCTCAAGACATCAGTCAGGAAGTTAAAGCTTGGTCGCAAATGGGTCTTCCAAATGGACAATGACCCCAAGCATACTTCCAAAGTTGTGGCAAAATGGCTTAAGGACAACAAAGTCAAGGTATTGGAGTGGCCATCACAAAGCCCTGACCTCAATCGTATAGAAAATGTGTGGGCAGAACTGAAAAAGCGTGTGCGAGCAAGAAGGCCTACAAACCTGAGTCAGTTACACCAGCTCTGTCAGGAGGAATGGGCCAACATTCACCCAACTTATTGTGGGAAGCTTGTGGAAGGCTACCCGAAACGTTTGACCCAAGTTAAACAATTTAAAGGCAATGCTACCAAATACTAATTGAGTGTATGTAAACTTCTGAAACACTGGGAATGTGTTGAAAGAAATAAAAGCTTAAATAAATCATTCTCTCTTAAATTTTTCTGACATTTCACATTCTTAAAATAAAGTGGTGCTCCTAACTGACCTAAGACAGGGAATTTTTACTAGGATTAAATGTCATGAATTGTGAAAAACAGTTTAAATGTCTTTGGCTAAGGTGTATGTAAACTTCCAACTTCAACTGTATATACAGTAGATTAATCCTTACTCATCTATTTTCACTTGTCTCTGATGTGGACTGCAGGGTTATTCCCAGAACTGCTGACATCCGGTGTGATATTTATAATGAAAACAGTTGTTTTCATGCCAAACCACTTATGTCTGATAGATTCAAGCTACATTATAGTAGGCTGTAAAACATTTTTTTGGGTCTGTTTAATTGGCCATATTTTAGTTGATATTTGGTTTCAAACTAATGATCTCATGTGGATTTTACTGTGTATTGGAGTTCTTCTAAATGTGCGTTCTCAGTAGGAGGTGGATTAGGAGACTAGGAGTATTTCTCCTGACTGGTAACATGGGTACATGGTTACTGTTGAACGTGTGTGTCTGTGTGTCTATGTCTGTGTGTCTGTGTGTGTGTGTCTATGTCTGTGTGTCTGTCTGTGTGTGTGTCTGTGTTTGTGCCCGTGTGTGTGGAGGGTGTGTGCTCCTGTTGCTCAAGCCAGCGTTGTCGACCAAAGGTTCGGTTCCAACTGTGCTTTATGGTCCCTGGGGCCTGGGCCGGGCTGGCACGCGTTGGTCCTGCCACTGGGGAATACTTGCGCGTCAGCAACAAACTATCAGCTTTACTGCCTCGTGGCGACACACAGGCAGCGGTGCCGCCACTACCCTGCTTTTATGATTATTTGCCAAATTGATTCTACATACTCTTATCTGTTGTGGTGCTAGTTGATGTGTGACTGAGTGATATGTTATATCATGATGAATGGGTTAGGTCATTAGACTCTTACACTGCTGAATAGCTCACTCCTGCAGAAACTAGACTGGCTATGGTTAGAAGTTAGACTGGCTATGGTTAGAAGTTAGACTGGCTATGGTTAGAAACTAGACTGGCTATGGTTAGAAGTTAGACTGGCTATGGTTAGAAACTAGACTGGCTATGGTTAGAAACTAGACTGGCTATGGTTAGAAACTAGACTGGCTATGGTTAGAAACTAGACTGGCTATGGTTAGAAGTTAGACTGGCTATGGTTAGAAGTTAGACTGGCTATGGTTAGAAGTTAGACTGGCTATGGTTAGAAGTTAGACTGGCTATGGTTAGAAACTAGACTGGCTATGGTTAGAAGTTAGACTGGCTATGGTTAGAAGCTAGACTGGCTATGGTTAGAAGTTAGACTGGCTATGGTTAGAAACTAGACTGGCTATGGTTAGAAACTAGACTGGCTATGGTTAGAAACTAGACTGGCTATGGTTAGAAACTAGACTGGCTATGGTTAGAAGTTAGACTGGCTATGGTTAGAAACTAGACTGGCTATGGTTAGAAACTAGACTGGCTATGGTTAGAAGTTTGACTGTCTATGGTTGGACATTTCAGAGCATTTTGGGGTCATGAAACTGACATTTGGAGTGGGACTTCTGGAGACCTCTGTAGTTATCTCTCACAGCCACCTCTAGGTTTTATTTGAGAGAAAACGCTTATTTAGAAACAGGAGTTCGAAACACGTTGTGTGGACCAGGCTGACATAACAACTCATAGCAGTAGTAGGCTATGTAAGGCATTTTACATTTACATTTTAGTCATTTAGCAGACACTCTTATCCAGAGCAATTTACAGTTAGTGAGTGCATACATTATTTTTTTATTTTTCATACTGGCCCCCCGTGGGAATCGAACCCACTACCCTGGCGTTGCAAACGCCATGCTCTACCAACTGAGCTACATCCCTGCCGGCCATTCCCTCCCCTACCCTGGACGCTGGAGAAATTGTGTATTTTCAAATATCGCATGGCACAGATTTTGGACCCGGGCTAGTAAAAATGGTGTTCTACTAACCAGGTTGGCCAGTCTCCCTGTGCTCAGTGGTTAGCCAGTATTCTGCTGTAGGCTGGAGCTTTCCCCATCATGTTATTTACTATTGTGGACAAAGTTTACCACTACAGCTAATCTATTTTCTGAATGAAGCGTTGTTTGAGACAGCCGAGGTCGATGACTAAAACCTTGTGACTGGACCTAAGAACATGAAGCCCAGGGTCACTGAAGAGTCACCACTATCTCTATCATTTTCTTAGCGAGTACTCTTTAGTTTCTGTCATTGCTCTACTACAACATCTCAGATGCATCCTTCAGGGAAATGTGTGTGTGTGCGATTCCAGTCCCAGGAGAGCAGTTTTCCCCCCCTGCAGGTCCAAAGCGCTTTGTCTTCTGTGATGGATTCAGTACAGCTCAGACGGGGGGACCTGCGGACAGACCGACCGACAGGGGGAAGGCCAGCGGTAGTGTGAGGGACTGAGGCTGAGGCCCATAGTGATCGATGGATTTTCCTCTTGGCAAGGCAGCAGAAACACAACTCCTTCCCAGGGCCGCTCCATTCAATTATTCCCTCCCTCCAGGACCGGAAAACAGGATATTGTCTTTAAACTCAAGAGTGATCCTGATGGTCGGTGTGTATGTGTGTGTGAGTGTAGTGGCTGGCGGAAATAAGGAGGGTAGCGCAGGCATTTATTTAGGTAATATTCAGCCCTAAATCAAAACTTCCGCACGTTGTCTCCACAGCGATTCCCCCAAAGGCCCCATTCATCGCTCTGTGTGACAGGGGGCTTAGGGGGAGGAACGCAGACGTGTGTGCTTTTAGTGTGTGTGTGTGTGTGTGTGTGTGTGTGTGTGTGTGTTTGCGTGGGTTTTGATTTCTCAGGGTCGGCGTGCGAATGTCTTTTGCGTGTTATAATTACTGCAGTGTCCTGTCTCCGTCTGTTCCATACCGGCTTCACACTTTCCTTAGCCATGACAGAAGAGATAAACCCTGAACCTCTCTACCCTCCAACGAAGTATGACAATTGAGTACTTTTTCCACCACTGGTGGCAATGGGCAATGGCCCAGAGAGGTGTGTAAGTGGAAACATTAGCAGCACCTGGAGGGCCAGTCCAGTGGTCACTACAGGAGCTAGCAGGTCTGAGTGTCCTACATAACATTACACTGTAAAAAAAAAAAGTATCTGTTGCGTTATTGAGTCGTTAGGTTATATAACCCCCTGTTAACAGTGGCACATGGCTGGGAAACACCAGGGATGCCAGGCCAAGACAAAGAAACTGCTACTAAGGAGAGGGAGGGAGAAATAGATAAGGAGAGAAGGATTAAGAAGCAGATAAAGGAATAGAGAGGGGTATTTAAAAGTTGTTAAGTTGGGTGTACTGGTTAGCATGGGGCTCAGCATCTGAGCAGAGACACAGTCATAAATGTATATGGGAATCTATGGTCAACACCACATGTATTTGGACAGTGAAGCTATTTTTTTAAATATAATTTGTCACTATACATCAAATGTTTCATGTGAGGCGACAGTAAAGAATGTGACCTTTTATTTGAGGGTATTCATACATAGCTGGTTTATAGTTTAGAAATGAAAGCACTTGATGTATCTAGTCCCCCCACTTGAAGAAGTCATAAGTTTCAACCTGGTCTCAGAGCATTTCGTATTGTTCTGTATGTAAATCTGCGACACTTCATTTAGTATGATATGTTATGTTTGGTATGGTTACATAAGACATATGGTTACTTAAGGCAAAAAGGAAAGGAGGGTGGATGGATGGATGGATGGATGGATAACGCAAACGTCTAGCAACTAAGGTTCCGAGTTCGAATCTCAACACGGACAACTTTAGCATTTTAGCTAATCAGCAACTTTTAAACTACTTGCTACTTTGCAACTACTTAGCATGTTAGCTAACCCTTCCGCTAACCCTAACCCTAACCTTAACCCTTTTAGCTAACCCTTCCCCTAACCCTACTCTCAACTCTTTAACCTAACTCCTAAACTTAACCCTAACCCCTAGCCTAGATAACCTTAGCGAGCTAGCTAATGTTAGCCACCTAGCCATCTAGCCACCTATCTAGAATTCGTAACATATCATACGCCTTGCAAATTCGTAACATATTGTATGTTTAGCAAATTCATTACATATCATAAGGATTGTAATTCGGTACATCATAAGAAATGGGTGATGGACATCCACAAATTAATACATACCATACGAAACATAACATATCATACTAAATCAAGTGTCTTAGATTTACATACAGAATAATACGAAATGCTCTGAGACCAGGTTGAAATTATTTGGACAAATTCACTAATGGTGTTATGTTGTGTTGTATCTTTAATATGTATGAAAAATGTATGCACTCACTAACTGTAAGTCGCTCTGAATAAGAGCTTCTGCTAAATGACTAAAATGTAAATGTTAATGTAAAAATATAATAATAATAATAATGAACCATTCACTTATGGTCTATTAAAGTAGTCAAAAGTGTAGTATTTGGTCCCAAAGGTGTTGGTGTTGACTGTTAGGATGTATACTGAACAAAAATATAAATGCAACATTCGCGTGTAGCGCAGATGGTAGAGCATGGCGTTTGCAACGCCAGGGTTGTGTGTTCGATTCCCACGGGGGGCCAGTATGAAAACTGTATGCACTCGCTAAACTGTAAGTCACTCTGGATAAGAGCGTCTGTTAAATTACTAAGATGTAAATGTAAACATGCAGTATTTTCAACGATTTTTCAACGAGTCAATTTAAATAAATTCATTAGGCCCTAATCTATGGATTTCACATGACTGGGCCGGGGCGTAGCCATGATTGGGCCTATGCCCTCCCAGGCCCACCCACTTGGGCGCCAGGCCTCCACTGGGGAGCCAGGCCCAGCCAATCAGAATGAGTTATTCCCCACCAAAGGGCTTTACTACAGACAGACATACTCCTCAGTTTCATCAGCTGTTTGGGTGGCTGGTCTCAGACGATCCCACAGGTGAAGAAGCCAGATGTGGAGGTCCTGGGCTGGCATGGTTACCGGTAGAACGTACTGCCAAATTCTCTAAAATGACATTGTAGTAGAGAAATAAATATTATATTCTCAGGCAACAGCTCTGGTGGACATTCCTGCAGTCAGCATGCCAATTCCACGCTCCCTCAAAACTTGAGACATCTGTGGCATTGTGTTGAGTGACAAAACTGCACATTTTAGAGTGGCCTTTTATTGTCCCCAGCACAAGGTGCACCTGTGTAATGATCATGCTGTTTAAATGCTTCTTGATATGCCACACATGTCAGGTGGATGGATTATCTTGGCAAAGGAGAAATGCACACTAACATGGATGTAAACAGAGTTGTGCACAACATGTGAGAGAAATAAACTTTGTATGGAACATTTCTTGGATCTTTTATGTCAGCTCATGAAACAAGGGACCAACACGTTACATGTTGCCTTTATAGTTTTGTTCAGTGTAGTTAGCATGGCAGACGAGGCTACTCTTACAGGGCAAGAAGAAGAAACGAGGGATGTTGGCTGATGTAGACATTTTCCTGTGTTTGTGCAGTTGTCAATCCTAAAGGTACTTTCTGTGGCAGTTCGTTTTAATACAATGAGCACATAAATGTCCCTCATGTTCATGTTTTCAGTTGGAAGTTAAAATAACATGAAAACAACACCTCTGCAAGGACCCAAACTAAACTAATCTAAGTATTCATAATTAAAATGAAATGAAAACAGCCTGCCCCTCAAAAACACAAAACACTTTCGGCGGAATAGTTGAAAAGCTCCACATTCCTTAGACATGGCCTTATTCTCTGTCAGGGCTCTCTGTCAGGGCCCCAACGCTGTGGCTGCTGCCCTGTCCTGCTTCCCTGTCCTGCTGCCCTGTCCTGCTTCCCTGTCCTGCTGCCCTGCCCTGTCCTGCTGCCCTGTCCTGCTGCCCTGCCCTGTCCTGCTGCCCTGTCCTGCTGCCCCCCTGGTGCTAAAGAAAATGCAGACACACATTATGTGTTAGCAGCTCTAGGAGGCTCTCCTGTCCCTGTGACTCCCATTATATTGTGATTTACGATTCTATTCCCTGATGTACTCCCCTCCACGCCTGATGTACTCCCCTCCACGCCTGATGTACTCCCCTCCACGCCTGATGTACTCCCCTCCACGCCTGATGTAGTCCCCTGTAGCTCAGTTGGTAGAGCATGGCGCTTGCAACGCCAGGGGTTGTGGGTTTGTTTCCCACGGGGGGCCAGTATGAAAATGTATGCACTCACTAACTGTAAGTCGCTCTGGATAAGAGCGTCTGCTAAATGACTTAGATGTAAACGCCTCGGACCACACGGCTGCATGGGCATACATGTCTCCGCTCTCTGGTTACTAAAGTTACTACTTTATAATACTCAGGGATTGATAGTTGGATATTATCTTAGTTTAAAACAGTATAGATGCACTGTGTTTGTGCTTGAGCGAGCGATATTAGTACTTTTCATTCAGACAGTTGATTTATTCCACAGTAGATCTCACTTCCTAACATGTCTGTGATCCTGCTCTTTGCTGTCATAGGTCAGCCAATGTTTCCTTAGTTGTGTACATTGTTTATTAGTAAGTGTTTGTTCAGTCCCTTGTGAGATAAAAAAACTATCCAATTGGAGTAGCTCTGGGGCGATGCACGGTCCAGCAACAACAATACAACTGCTTGTGCCTTCAAGAACCCGAACTCGCCTTGCTAAAGGTCGAGGAACGTGCGGAGCAAGGGTCATGATACAACAAGGGCCCCATAAACCAAGGGGGTAATAACTGCACGCAAACACCCACACACACACACACACACACACACACACACACACACACACACACACACACACACACACACACACACACACACACACACACACACACACACACACACACACACACACACACACACACACACACACACACACACACACACACACACACACACACACACACACACACACACACACACACAGCCAGGCTGGCAGGCAGGTGCTTAGTCCTTGGACAGGTCCACTCCACAGACACTGAGTCTGATGCTTCAGTTGGCATTTATAATTTTGATGTTAGTTATATGGTTACGATATCGACTATGCACACAATGATCCATCATTGTATATTCTATTTCTAAAGGCAAATCGTTGTGGAATGTTGACAGGTCACAGTAGATGACCCCTGGGATGGGGTCATGGGGGTGTCTGATGTGACACCTTCTCTGTCCTCCCACACAGGTGAGCCACACACACACACACACACACACACACACACACACACACACACACCTTCTCTGTCCTCCTACAGAGGTGAGCTTTTCTTTGCTTGACCTTGCTACTTCTTCCACCCCCTTCAACAGCCCACAAAACATACAGCTATCTGTAGAGTCAACACTACTCACCTTGCACAGCAATAATGTATCAGCAGAGAGAGAGCAAGGGAGCGAGAGAGAGAGAGAGAGAGAGAGAGAGAGAGAGAGAGAGAGAGAGAGAGAGAGAGAGAGAGAGAGAGAGAGAGAGAGAGAGAGAGAGGAGAGAGAGAGAGAGAGAGAGAGAGAGAGAGAGAGAGAGAGAGAGAGAGAGAGAGAGAGACAGAGCAAAGGAGAGAGAGAGAGAGAGAAAGAGAGAGCGAGAGAGAGCAAGGGAGAGTGAGAGAGAGCGAGAGAGAGAGAAAGAGAGAGAGAGAGAGAAAGCGAGAGCGAGAGCGAGAGAGAGCAAGGGAGAGTGAGAGAGAGAGAGAGTGTGTGAAAGAGAGCAAGGGAGTGAGAGAGAGAGAGAGAAAGAGAGAGAGAGAGAGAGAGAGAGAGAGAGAGAGAGAGAGAGAGAGAGAGTGAAAGAGAGCAAGGGAGCGAGAGAGAGAGAGAGAAAGAGAGAGAGAGAGCAAGGGATCGAGAGAGAGTGAGAGTGACAGCGAGAGAGAAAGAGAGAGAGCAAAGGAGCAAGAGAGAGAGAGAGAGAGAGAGAAGGGGAGATTAAACAAAGAGAGAAAGAGAGAGAGAGCAGGCAGAGAGCATGTCCACACGTTTCCTGTGAGCAAATGAATAATGTGCTCTGTTGATATTATTAGAAAACGACAATTTTAGTCCATTTCTAAAACACAAAACACCAAACAACAGGACGTGCAGAGAAACCCCTAAAATAAGACAGAAAACCACGCTGTGATGGATGACACTGAGACATCTGGAACGATGACTTCCCTGACCACCGGTTTGATTGTTTCCTTGAGAGAAAGAAAGAGAGAGAGAAAAAATGAGCAACTGGTTTTACACAAAGCTAGATTGACTATGTATGTGGTCCTCTGTAGCTCAATTGGTAGAGCACGGCGCTTGTAACGCCAGGGTGGTGGGTTTGATCCCCGGGACTCACCCATACGTAAAAATGTATGCACACATGACTGTAAGTCGCTTTGGATAAAAGTGTCTGCTAAATGGCATATTATTATTGCTATTACACACCCTACATGTCAGTACCCAAAGCCAATGAGCTCACTGAAATTCTAAATAAGGAGTTACAGTCAGTATCAGACTGGGGGATTAATAATAAACTGTTCTTAAATACATCTCAATCTAAAAGCATTGTATTTGGTTCAAAACATTCTCTAAGACTTAAACCTCAACTGGAATTGTACATAAAGGGTGTGACCATGAGCAAGTTGAAGAAGCTGAGTAACAGTTATCATGGTTTAAGACAAAGTTGTTGTGAAGATGGGTAGAGGTATGTCTGTTATAAAAATATGTTCTGCGTTTTTTTTACACCAAAATCAACTGTTCTAAGTTGTAAAGGCTCTGGTCTTGTCCCGTCTTGATTACTGTCCGGAATTATGGTCAAATCAAATCAAATCAAATCAAATTTTATTGGTCACATGCGCCGAATACAACAGGTGCAGACATTACAGTGAAATGCTTACTTACAGCCCTTAACCAACAGTGCATTTATTTTAAACAAAAAAGTAAAAATAAAACAACAACAAAAAAAGTGTTGAGAAAAAAAAAAGAGCAGAAGTAAAATAAAGTGACAGTAGGGAGGCTATATATACAGGGGGGTACCGTTGCAGAGTCAATGTGCGGGGGCACCGGCTAGTTGAGGTAGTTGAGGTAATATGTACATGTGGGTAGAGTTAAGGTGACTATGCATAAATACTTAATTGCATAAATACTTAATAGAGTAGCAGCAGCGTAAAAAGGATGGGGTGGGGGGGCAGTGCAAATAGTCCGGGTAGCCATGATTAGCTGTTCAGGAGATGAACAGCTGTCAAGTGCAGCAAAGAAAGACCTAGCAAAACAGAGCAGCACGCCTTGCCCTTAACTGCACACACAGAACTAACATCAACAACGTGCATGCCAGTCATTCCTGGTTGAGGGTTGACGAGATATTAACTGCTTCTCTTCTAGTTTTTATGATAACTATTCATGTTAAAAATTACTAATTGTCTGCTTAATCAAACAACATTCAGCTCAGACACCCATACATACCCCACAAGACATGCCACCAGGGGTCTATTCACAGTCCCCAAGTCCAAAACAAATTCATGGCAACGCACAATACACAGTTTTATACAGAGCCATGATCACATAGAACTCACTTCCATCTCCAATCACTCAAGCAAACAGCAAAATTACCTTTAAAAAACTGGATTAGAAAACAACTAATGGAACGGCGAGGACTGTGAGGAGACACACAGATACAGACACACACACACACACACACACACACACACACACACACACACACACACACACACACACACACACACACACACACACACACAAACACACACAAACACACACAAACACACACACAGACACACACACACACACACACACACAGACACACACACACACACACACACCACGCACAAACACCCACACCCACACACACACAGACACACACACACACACACACACACACAGACACACACACACACACACACACACACACAGACACACACACACACACACACACACACACACACACACACACACAGACAGACACACACACACACACACACACACCGACACACACACACACACACACACACACACACACACACACACACACACACACACACACACACACACACACACACAGAGACACACACACACACACACACACACACACACACACACACATACACACAGACACACACACACACACACACACACACACACTCTAACACACACATTGTTCATTTTTGTATTGTTTGTATTATTTATTGTTGAATTTTTTTGTGGGTTGTATTTTAAATGTGTGACTGTTCTTGTCTATCAGTGTATCAGTGCTTTATTACATGTTGTGTTTTTTCTTTTTTTGTGGACGCAGGAAGAGTAGCTGCTGCTTCTACAAAAGCTAATGGGGATCCAAATAAACAAAAAGAAAATACACAAATTGGCTGGGGAAAAATGGTCATGAATAGAACAAATATACCAGTTTCATTTGAGTACCAAAATGTTGACAGTTGCATCATACAGGTTGCAAAATAGCTGGGAAGAGATTTTTGATTTTCAGATTCCATGGCACATGGAACTGATTTAACACTTAAAGTTATTTTTTTTATATTCAATTCCTGTCACCAACAGAATGTTGTATATATGGGGAATACAACCATCTCTCTGCAGATTTCATAAAAAAAAGTAGAATAAAAAAACAAAAAAGTGTTGAGAAAAAAAAAGCAGAAGTAAAATAAACTAACAGTAGGGAGGCTATATATACAGGGGGGTACCGGTGCAGAGTCAATGTGCGGGGGCACCGGCTAGTTGAGGTAGTTGAAGTAATATGTACATGTGGGTAGAGTTAAAGTGACTATGCATAAATAATTAACAGAGTAGCAGCAGCGTAAAAAGGATGGGGTGGGGGGGCAGTGCAAATAGTCCGGGTAGCCATGATTAGCTGTTCAGGAGTCTTATGGCTTGGGGTAGAAGCTGTTGAGAAGTCTTTTGGACCTAGACTTGGCACTCCGGTACCGCTTGCCGTGCGGTAGCAGAGAGAACAGTCTATGACTAGGGTGGCTGGAGTCTTTGACAATTTTGAGGGCCTTCCTCTGACACCGCCTGGTATAGAGGTCCTGGATGGCAGGAAGCTTGGCCCCAGTGATGTACTGGGCCGTACGCACTACCCTCTGTAGTGCCTTGCGGTCGGAGGCCAAGCAGTTGCCATACCAGGCAGTGATGCACCCAGTCAGGATGCTCTCGATATTGCAGCTGTATACTTTTTTGAGGATCTGAGGACCCATGCCAAATCTTTTCAGTCTCCTGAGGGGGAATAGGCTTTGTCATGCCCTCTTCACGACTGTCTTGGTGTGTTTGGACCATGATAGTTCGTTGGTGATGTGGACACCAAGGAACTTGAAGCTCTCAACCTGTTCCACTACAGCCCCGTCGATGAGAATGGGGGCGTGCTCAGTCCTCTTTTTTTTCCTGTAGTCCACAATCATCTCCTTTGTCTTGGTCACGTTGAGGGAGAGGTTGTTATCCTGGCACCACACGGCCAGGTCTCTGACCTCCTCCCTATAGGCTGTCTCATCGTTGTCGGTGATCAGGCCTAACACTGTTGTGTCGTCGGCAAACTTAATGATGGTGTTGGAGTTTAACATTTAACATGCTGGTAGAAATGAGGTAGAAAGGATTTAAGTTTCCCTGCATTAAAGTCCCCGGCCACTAGGAGCGCTGCCTCTTGATTAGCGATTTCCTGTTTTTTACGGCCTTATACAGCTCATTGAGTGCAATCTTAGTGCCAGCATCGGGTTGTTGTGGTAAATAGACAGCTACGAAAAATCTAGATGAAAACTATCTTGGTAAATAGTGTGGTCTACAGCTTATCATGAGATACTCTACCTCAGGCGAGCAAAACCTTGAGACTTCCTTAGTATTAGATTTGATGCACCAGCTGTTGTTTACAAATATACACAGACCACCACCCTTTGTCTTACCGGAGTCAGCCGTTCTATCCTGCCGATGTAGCGTATATCCTGCCAGCTGTATGTTATCCATGTTGTCGTTCAGCCACGACTTGGTGAAACATAAGATATTACAGTTTTTAATGTCCGGTTGGTAGGATAACCTAAATCTTAGGTCGTCCAATTTATTTTCAAATGATTGAACATTGGCTAATAGGATTGATGGAAGAGGCAGTTTACTCGCTCGCTACGTCTGACCTACGTCCACGATATCTCCTCTTTCTCATGCGAATGACGGGGATTCGGGCCTTGTCAGGTGTCTGCAGGATATCCTTTGCATCCGACTCGTTGAAGAAAAAATCTTCGTCCAATACGAGGTGAGTAATCGCTGTCCTGATATCCAGAAGCTCTTTTTGGTCAGAAGATGGTGGCAGAAACATTATGTACAGAATAAATTACAAATAACGCGAAAAAACACACATAATAGTACAATTGGTTAGAGGGCTGTTGATTGTGAGCTGGCACATCATGCTTGGTGCGAACTGCTCTAGTGCCTGAAAGAGAGATTCATGTTAACACTTTGGATTCTCGCACTGCTTTCTGAGGTGAACAGGAATTCTGGAAAAATTTGTAGAATTCTCTTTATCGTGACTTCTGGGTCTCTCTGCGTCTGATTTGCATGCGTCCAAACTACAACACGGTTTACAGCTGTTGAAAGGGGCACCTTAGCTCCGCCTTGGAGGCCCAGGCGAAAGTGATTGGTTGGATGTATGGAGCATTAATCAGCCACAGTTGGATTTGTTAGGAGGCACCCAACTCACCTTCCATCACATGATTTAATGTCTCCTGTTGCCAAGGTAGCACTCTGTGTGTGTCGGTGAGAGAGTGTGTATGTGGATGGATAGGGGCTATCAGTGTTGTTCATGAAGGGTGTGTGTGTGTGTGTGTGTGTGTGTGTGTGTGTGTGTGTGTGTGTGTGTGTGTGTGTGTGTGTGTGTGTGTGTGTGTGTGTGTGTGTGTGTGTGTGTGTGTGTGTGTGTGTGTGTGTGTGTTTGTGTGTGTGTGCCTCTCCATCTGTCAGTAGGGTTTGGTGGAGAGGAGCCTCCACGGAGCCCAGAAACCTGGGGTCAAGTCCAGGCTTACTCAACCCCCGCATGCCCCCTCCCTCTCCATTAAACACGCCCCCTCCCTCTCCATTAAACACGCCCCCTCCCTCTCCATTAAACTCAGTGGAGGACAGACAGACTGGGAG